>NC_091950.1:198583506-198623506 GCF_031021105.1 Erythrolamprus reginae
TCCAAAAAGGTAAAATCCCTACATATGCCAGCCGCCTCCCAGTCGGCTGGCGGTGATAGTGGTACCACCTATCTCCTAGCATCACCCCGAAGCCAAAGGAACCCGAGGCGTCAGAGTGCAAGTGCAAGTCTGCTTGGAGAAGCAAATCTTGCCGTCAGAAAGAAACCCCTTGAAAAAGAAGTCCTGGAGGATGGCCCTTCCGTTTCCTCTGGCACTAGGGGCACCCCCAGGTAAAAGCACGGCCCCACAAATGCTGCCATTTAAAGCTTGGCATTAGGCACTGTGGGGGAAGGAAAGCGGGGGGGGCTACCGCCCTTCCTTCAACAACCTCCTCTGAATGTTAGCCCTAGCTAGTTCCTCAGTTCCCCCCACTGATCGAAGGTCTCAAGAAGGAAAAAACCCTACACGGACCCTGGTAAGGAATCCGAAAACCTTCCCTAAAACCCCTAAGGATCGCGGCTACCCGCTCAGGCAAGCAATATCCCTGCAAGAGTTTGGCTAAACTTTAAGCTTTACCGGGATGGGGCCCTTTGGTCGCCATAATGGCCTGTTCGTTCCTATCCCTGTTATTCCCATCCCTGTTGTGGCGTGAACATGTGTGTGTGGCATGGGAGCCCCTCCACTTGGCACAAACATGCTGGAATTTACGGGAGGAGCGTCCGCAAGAGCCCTTTGCACTGAACTCAAAACAGTTTTGGGTGTTTCGAACACCCTGCCCCGTGACTGTGCGGGGTGCGGACGGCTCCTCCTCCTCCATCAGATGACTGCTATCAGTCCGTTGCCCTGTCCCACTCTTCCACGTTGCCTGGAACCAGAGGTCGGGCACCTCCCGGTCCCAGGACAGGGTAGGATCATGAGCTACCCTAATACAGAATGCCTCGTCGTACCTCTGCCAGGCATCCCCTTTGACCTCAAAATACGCCATGGCAATGAGGTCGATATATTTAAATAATGCCGGGGCCCTGCCCGGTTCTGTTTGTATTATTATGGTGGCATAGGTCAGGAAGGCATAAAGCCACGACCTGAAACACCTTGGCACCTTAACCTTATTGGCCTGGTCAGTTCGGGCCTCCTAATCCCTTTCCTTCTTGGGCACTTCCCTATTCAACAAAGTGTAGAAGTCTATATATTCACCTCGCCATATCTCATCCCTGATCGAGGGGTGGAGATGGTACCCTAGGGGAGTGGATGGAAGGCCCGGAGGGATCGCCCCCATGGCCGCCGCCATGGGGTCAGTTGAGGTGGCCACGCTGTTACTGGCCATCCCCACTGCAGAACAGGCCGCCGCAAGGGGGGGAAATCCTGGTACAGCGACCAACCCCCAAGCCACCGTGGAAGTCGCCCGGGTCCCCACCCTACCTGCCGTGCTCTGGGATGGCACTACCGGCCCTGAGGATCCGGGCAGCGGTTGAGGCCACCATGCAGGGGAACCACCGCCCTGGTTCCCCCCCGCCGTTGTCACTGTGCTCACCGCTGGCACCCCGGTCGGGACCAAAGCCGGTTGGACAGCAGCATCCCAACCTGGGAGAACACTGTCGAAGTGCCGGACCCCAAAGTGGGGCCCAAACCAGTCGGCCCCGCCGGGGGGTTTACGGTGGGTGAACCCCTGTGAAAATGGTGTGGGTGCATTGGCAATCGACTCACCCCTGCCATCCAAAGGGGGTCCCGGCCGCCGACCTGGGATCCTGTGGTGCTGGGGCGCTCCGCTCTGGAGCCGGGTCTTGTACTCCCTCGGCGCCCGGAGGGGCTCCCAATGCCGCCGAGGGCCTGGATCGGCCGCAAGCCCCGAAGGCGGCCTCCCACCGGGCATCCATGTGGTCCAGGCAATCTAAGAGGGAAGAAAAAGATTGAGCAGATATGATTGGCTCGGCCCCTGTGGCAGCCCGGCTGTCTGAAGGGGGCAGCACGCAGGGGCAGAAGCAGCCTCCCTTGCCCCCCGGCCTTCCTTGAAGGAACCCCAGCCCTCCTGGGGCGAGGACCCTGGGAACCTTGTGAAGAGGCATGCCTCTTGGGGGCCACGCTGTGCAGGCCCTGAAAACAGAAAAATTGAAAAGATGAAAAATTAAAAGAAGGCCCGAAAATTAGGCCCAAAACACCCCAGCCCCCAGCTGGGAGGGCATGGGGACCCTGAAAAGGGGGGAAAACCTGATTACCCGGGCAAAAAACCCAAGTAATCAAAACAAAATACAGAAAAAACACCCTCAGGGGAAACCACAGGGTCCCTGCTTTACTCCAGATCAAAAGTCTGATACCTTTAAGGGGATGGCTTTATAGGCCAAAAAGCCTCGCCCCCCCCCCAAATGGGGGGGGAGGAGAGGCAATGCCCTCTGCCCTTGTCCCCCATTACCAAACCCCCTGAAATGCCTAAATTGGGTGGGTGGGTGTAAAAGCTCCCCTCCTCTCCTAGGAAAAGGAAAATAAACGAAAAACCCAAAAAAACATCAAAAACTAATTAAATTTACCAACTCAGAGGCGGAGGGCTCTGAGTCCACAGAAAATTGCCCAGGACCCAGCGAGGCCCAGAAAACAGAAAATCTAAAAGGATGGAAAAAATAAAAGAAGGCCTAAAAATTAGGCCCAACACACCCCATCCCCTGGATGGGAGGGCATGGGGACCCTGAAAGGGGAAAAAAACCTGATTAACCCAGGCAAAACCCAATTAATCAAAAACAAAATACAGAAAAAACACCCTCTGGGAAACCACAGGGGCCCTGCATTAATCCTGACCAAAAGCCTGATCCCCCTAAGGGGATGGCTTTATAAGGCCACAAGGCCTTGCCACCCCTCCCCCGAATAGGGGGGGAGGAGAGGCAAGGCCCCCAGCCCTTGTCCCCCACCACCAACCACCTGAAATGCCTAAATTGGGGGGGGGTAACAGCTCCCCTCCTATCCCAGGAAAAGGAAACTAAACAAAAACCCCAACAACTTCAAAAACTAATTAAATTGAACGACTCAGAGGCCGAGGCCTCTGAGTACGCCCCGCCACATGCACCTAAAAAATTTTTTTATCCCACCCCCTCAATGGAGAGTAAGCAATCCTACTCTCCAAAGCCAACCCAAATTAACTGGAGGGGGGGCGTGTGGGGGGGTGAGGTCACGCGGGGGGGGGGTCATGCAGGGTGTGTGTGTGTTGAACTCCCACCCCTCCCAATGAAGGAAAACCCAAAACCCCTAAAAACCCCTTGTCTCTAAAATCATAAAGAATCAGAGCTCAAGGCTCTGATTCCACCAGTTTGAAATAAAAGAATCCGAGGCCAGCAGCCTCGGACTCATGACCTGGGCGAGACCCCGGTAGGCCTCGCCACGTGCAGGATCCAGCGAGCGAACAACCAACGCCAGGTTGTTCGCTTTCCATAAAGCCGAGGGCAAGGGGGAGGTCCTGCCTGAATCGTCCTTAAATAGGGCGATTCAGGACCTCCCCCAACCAGGAGGCAGCACGCTACCCTGGTGCGCTGCCCAAAAGCCAAACTTCCGGGTTCCAGAGGAACCCGGAAGTCCAGAGCTTGAAAGAGCTGGTGCCAGCGTCTACCAGTCCCGGAGGCAATTTCAGCCGGCGGTTTAATCCGTCGGCTGGGCATTTCTATATTCATTGTTTTTACACCCCAAAATATATAGACTTTTATGAACAATGTTCTATTTTTAAAAAAAATTACATCTATCTCTATTTTTTAAAACCTACCTCCATTAAATGAGAACATTAGCTACACAAACATTTGCCAGGGGAGAGGAGAGGTGCATAAATGTCTTACATGCATATGTTCCAAGTAGAGAATTATTCCATGATTTTCCCAGTTTTCAATTCTAAAAATATGCAGTAGATTTACCTGGCATACCCAATCCTTAAGATTTGACTAAAACAGGACAACAGCTAGGTGATATTCTAAGATTGCTAGCTGAGCCAGTTTGCCTTACTCTGCATAGTGCAGGCATCCTCTCAGTACTGAGTCTTTGCATATGGGTGTCAAAGATTTGAGCAATAAGTTAGTGAAAAGATTGGACAACCATTTGTGTAAAATCGAATAGGGTCTCCTGCTCAACCATGTATTTAACCCTGCTGTGCTGTTCAGAAAAACTCCCTAATATTCCCGGGTCTATTTGACCGGACCGCAAATTGATCACTTTAGGTACTTATATTTGGTCTTTTTGAAAACGTTTTTCACTTGGAAACAAGTTTGAACATTTATGCACACATTGAAATGAAAATAAAAATGAAAAAAATAATGCTTATTGGTTTATTTTGCTGATAAAATGCGCCACCCTGATTTTGTGAATTTTTTTTCAATTTATAGATAGTTTTGCTTGCAAAATGCATTCTATTTTACTAAAGCTGGTGTGGGATTTGTAGCCTGAACATTTCTGAACATAATGATATGATGCTTATTGGTTTATTTTGCTCATAAATGGTCCCCCATGCTTATACTCAAATAGGCTTATACTCGAGTAGGCTTATACTCGAGTATAAGACAATATGGTCTTATATTCGAAAATAAACAAAAAAGCATCATTTTTTTCAGTTCATTTCTATTTTTCTTATGATCAGGAATGTTCAATTTAGTATATCAAGTTTTTGGGGAAAATTCGTTAGAGATTTGTAGCCTAAAAAAAATATAAACTGACACGAAATGCTGAAAAAATGGGGGAGGGGTCTTTTGTGACCAAAATAAAAATATAAGCCTCAATTTATTTCAGTTCAATTTTCATATCATTATATTCAGAAATGTTCAAACATGTTTCCCAGTGAAAAAAGTTTTCAAAAAGACCAAATTCAAGTACCTAAAAAAAATATTTTTGGTCCGGGTCGTATAAAACCCGAAACAGACTCAACGTGAGTTTTTTCTTTGCCCAGAAAAAAATTAGCCCCCACCCCAAAAATATTGTTTTGATGTCAGCAATGTTAAATTGAGTAAATGAATGCATAAGATATTAAAAATATTTTGGATTTGGAGCCTAAAAAAATATAAAGTGAAAATGTTTGCAAGCAGCCAAGGGGAGGGGGGGGGGCTTATTTCTGATTTTAAAAAGCTAATAAGAATCATTTCTTTCAGTTCATTTATATTTTTCTTATATTAAGAAATGTTCAAACTACCAATCCCACACCAACTTTAGTAAAATTGAATACATTTTGCAAGCTAAACTATCTATAAATTGAAGAAAAATTCACAAAAAGGGGGGTGGGGGTGTCTGCCTTTTATAATCAAAATAAAGCAATATGCATAATTTTTTTCAGTTCAATTTTCATATCATTGTGTGCAGAAATGTTCAGACTACTTTCCAAGTTAAGAAAAAATTTCAAATTGACCAAACATAAGCACGTCAAATGAAGAGTTTTCGGTCCGGGTTAGGGTGACCCGGGAACAGTACAAGAGTGACTTGTTTTTTTCAGCAAGAAAGAAAACCCCCACCACCCAAAAAAAATTCTCATAGAGCGAACTCCTGAAATGATGAAAAGTCATGAAATTTCAAGTTTCAGATATGCAGGGAAATTTTTTTACAGGGTCTCAAACTTTGATTTCGGGTCTCACAGACCCGAAAAGAACAGCAGAGTTAAATTAGAAGACCTCCAAGGTTCCGTCCAACTCTGTTATTCTATGCTCATTGGAGAATGCACAGAAGTGTGCAAAATGGAGCAGCTGAAATGTCAATTTAAAATGCGGCTTATCTTCTGCCATCCATCCAAAGCATCAAGTTGTCAATTTTCAAATGATGAAGCAGAAATATGAAATAAGCACTTCGGTGAATGATAAATTGTTCTTCTGTGGTCAGCAGAAGAATGACTGGTGGAGTCTTTATCAATCTTTTTTAGATCAATAGGATGCCTAAAATAGGACCCAATGACTAACAGTGTAATTCTGTACTCAAAAGCAAGTCCTGCTGAATCTAGTAGATCTTGCCTCGTGATATCTATACTTAGATTTGGTAAATTAATTTATTCCAGAGTTCTGTAAAGCAGGAATTGAAGGAATACTTTGGGCTTCATTTTGGCTCCTTAGTGGGTGTCAGGGGTGGGTTTTTCTTACCTTCTCCACTGGTTCACATGGCACACATGTTGTCCTCTTGTGCAATTTTGCTTCCGTGCAAAATCCGTAGTTGCAATCAGCCTGAAACACAGCTGAGGAGATGATCAGCTGTGCTTTGGGCAAAGGAATAAAAGTATAAACTTGGGAGTGGGAGGGAGGACCCTCTTTCAAGCAGCAGAACAGGAAAAACCTTGCAAAAAGTTTTAAAAATTTTAAAAGTTAAAAAAGATGGCAGCGTCCACGGACTAGCACCGACCGATCCAATTCAGCGACTTCATCTACGGGTCATTACTGGTTCAGGCGATCTGTTCCAAACTGGGAGGAACTCATGTCTGATTAATGTGTTTCTGGTTTTATTTTCATTGTCAAAGGCCTAAAGAAGTATTGCCCAGTGTGGAACAAGTTCAGGAGAGGAATAATTTAATGGCTATTTGCAGATAGCTTTTGGGATATAGTGACTAAATGTTCTAAGCCTCCTGAAGCTTATTATAGTAATTGTAATAATTGTACCAAAGAAGGAGGAAAATAATGCTGCCAAGGATGGGGTATTCTACAAGCTATAAGAAACATCACTCAAGTGTCCACAAACGGGGGTCTGGACATACCTCTTAATATGTTTACTCCCTTTTCCATTCCATCTTTAAGTAGAGTGCAAGGGGGGGACATCAGGCATGTATTATGCCTTCTGTCCAAAACTTGCAAACACAGAATCATAAAAACAATACCGAGCTAAGAGCAACGGCAAGCAGGTACATGGGAAAACACATATGCACAAACCACAAAAGAATAAAACTGAGCAGCATGAAATGCCAGCTTTAAATATGTTATTGGTTCAATAAGGAAAAAGTGACTTAGACATGGCATAAGCATTTCTTAAGCCATACCATCTCTCTCTGTCTCCCCACCCCCATTTGTTTTAGCTACGGCATCTGAAATCTTGGCCAATAGCATTGAAGCTGAATGGTCCCAAACTATCTGGGACAAGAATTTCATACATAAAGCTTCATCTGTAGGAGAGTTATCAAGAGTTCTGCCACTGCAGATAAGAATAGGCTTTTTAAAAGCTACAGATACTGAACTGAAAGGACAGGTAGTTTTTTGTAGTAGAATTGTGTAGTAGGATAATGTTTGTGAGGATTAATCTATCTCCCTTAAATTCGCCCCATCAAACTATGAAAAGGTGACTTACAAGAGCTGCACAAAGGCAGACTAATACTTTTCACTCCTTGTTTTCTTGTTTTCAAGCTGCTTTAGTGTAGCAACAGATATCAACTCTGCAGTTCAGGTGCTATCCATCCTGTTCAAGTTACATCTGGGAAAATACAAGCTATTAAGTTCTAAGGTGAGTCACAATGGTTTTAGTTCCTCCAAATCCATCCTTTGCTTTGAAGGTCCGTCTGAACTATCTCTGTGCAAAGAATGGGATTTATCAGTTAAAAGACTGTGCTGGGTTATTCCAGGCAGGGGGCTTTGATCTGAAAGAATGAAAGAATCATGTCTCTCCTTCTAGGAAAGCTTTCTTCACCACTAGAAATGGCTGGCAAAGATGAGATAACTGTACAGCGAAAGTAAAACCAAGGTGTAAAGCACATGGAGTTGCAGGAGACGGAATCCGTAAAAGACACATGCATGGATCAAAGTAGTTCATGTTTCCAATAGTAATTGACACATTTTCTCACACAAGCTTTTCCATGGATCACGGTCTGTGAAAAGATCAAATTAAAATACTAAGTATCCTTAGTTATGTTCTCCATATTTACTCTTCTCCTTCATTATTGAAGAGAATCAGAGATGGTGAGTCTGATTCCTTCTTTTCTCTTGTGCTCACCATCCTTGATTTACAACTGCAATTGAGTCCAACATTTCTGTTACTAAGTGAAACATTTTAAAGTGAACTTTGCCCAATCTTATGACCTTTCTTACCATAGTTATTCACTTGATTGAGTTACATGGTTATTAAGCAAATCTGGCTTCCCCATTGACTGCCTGATAGAATTTCGCAGAACCTGATCACATGACCCTAAGGCACTGCAACCATTATAAATATGACTCTGTTGACAAGCATCGGAATTTTGATCACATGAGCCTAGAAATGCTGCAATGGTCATAACGTGTGAAAAAAAATCCAGTGCTGTTGTAACTTTGAATTGTCACTAAATGAACTGTGGTAATTCAAGGACTGTCTATCCTGTAATCAGACTGCAAATCCTGAGGACAGTAAGGAAAAGTGTTCTTCCAGGGGTGGTATTCACAGTTTGCAAATGTGAGTGTGCAACCTCCCATGAATACACTTTACATACACACGCGCTTTTCAATCATGTGCCCAGCTTTGAAAATTTGGCTAAATACGACAACATTACATCAAGGTGGGGGTGGGCCCAATTGTAGTCTAGAGGTGGGTTCCTTGCAATTTGGACCTGTTTGCCTGAACTGGTAGGAACCCACTGGTGACATCATGAAGCTGGTTCAGTCAGCGCGAATTCATGGAAGCCGCCATCTTTTGGGGGGGCTGGGGGGGCTGTTTTTTTTTCTTCATCTGTGCATGTGTAGAAGCTGAGTTTCCATCACTGTGCATGTGCCGCCATCTTGTTTTTTACTTTTTTTCAAAAAAAATATGGAATTTTCAGTACTGTGTATCACAAACCCACAAGGTGTGGGAGGAAGTGAACCAGTGGCGAAGTAAGTTAGAATCCACCCCTGCTGTAATCACCAGTCACCACTACTGATTTGCCCGAACCAGTCCAAACCAGCAGAATGCCACCTCTGTGTTTTGCCCATAGCTTTACATGGATTTCCAAGTTTGTAGATCTTAGACCTGTAGTGAAACAGAACCCAAGACATGCTAAAGATATTTTTGTCAATAGATTGAAAGCCCTGCTGTTTTATAGGTTGAGCTGTAAAAGGTTAATGATCCTTTTGTCTCATTTTAGGTTAGAATGTAATGCAGGGACCAGTTACCTTCACTTGATCTAGGCAGGAATTTTAAATTATTTTCGCCCCATTAAACTCAAGTTCACCCCAGATTTGGTCTGCCTGTGGCAATGAATGAGCAAGCACTTCTATTATACTCCCATTAATTACACTTCATCCAAATCCAGGGTTTTGCTTCCAAATGCCCCAGGCTTTCATGCCAGTTCTTCCACAGTTCAAAATATAATCCCTAATATAAACTAGCTGCTATCTATCAAAATGGAAATGTTGAACTGAAGATAAACCCTCAAAAAATGGGATTCTGATGATCAGAGTAACCATCTGTCTCCACAGGTTGGAATTTTCCACAGAAAACATCCATGATGTAATTGATCCCATTCACATTTGTATCCCATTTTGGGAGAGATCATTTGGGAAAAGAAAAAAAGGTTTTTTTTTCTTACTTCAAGCAAAAGGTACCTTGCCTTAACATGAATGGGCAAGACTGCCCAGTTAAATCACAGGGTAAATCTGAAATACCAGCAGCAACTTCTAAAAGAGCAACTTCTGTTGAAAATTTGGGATTAGATTGAAGCAATCAATTTTAGATACCTGCAAAACAAATGGCTAATGGCACCTCCATTTCTTTTGGACTTGTCAAGCAAGATAATTACTTCAGGCATTAGAAATTAGCAGATGGCAGAAGTGTGTGTCACCTGCCCTACACTTATGAAACAAGAATGTTTTCTTCAGTTATGTTGGCTAAGCTGGTTCTATTGCTAGTTTTAAAAATTAAGATTATTTCTTAGTATTTCTGTATTTCTGCATGGAATAGAAGAGGACATCATCTCAGTGGCAATTTATTTTAAATCAACAGTTAAATCAAAAGAGGGGGGGAACCTATTTTTGTCTGTCAGCCTGTCCCTATGATGTCCCTCTATACAGAATTTTCTTCATGTGTATTCCCCAGTACGCAGAAATGGCTGGCTAGTTTTGTGAGGGATCAAAAGCAATTCAGAGAGAGCCACACTACTCAGAAACTACATCTAGTTTTCTCTTCAAGGTTCTCACCTGAGAGCAATTCAGTGAGAATCACACAGCCAACAACCCCCACTCAGGAAAAGTACACAGCTCTTATATTTTCCACTCTGGTTAATTTGTATTCACATTCTAATGATCAGCAAAATTGCAGCATATGATAAAGTGCATATATACTAAAATGTAACTTAGAAGATTCAGTTTATCTGTAGGATTCCATGCAAATATGCATACAAAAATGCATCACTAATATTCAACTACAGTATATACCAGAGATATCAAACTCAAGGCCCGGGGCCCAGATGTGGCCTGCAGGGTGCTTAGATATGGCCTATGGGGGCCATGCTAGAAACAGTAAGCTCACAGTGCCAGTGAAAACAGAGCTCTGGAGGGCTGTGTGCAGCCCTCATGAGCTCTGTTTTCACCAGTAAAAGATTGCAGGAGGTTGTCACTGTCAAAAATGAAGCTCAGGAGCTCATTTTCACTGGCAGAGTGCTCATGCTGCCACAGGCGCCCCAACACCAAGGACATCAAGATGGCCAAACCCACCCTGGCCACACCCACCTCAGTCCCCCAAGGTCAAACACAACCCTGATGCAGCCCTCAATGAAAATGAGTTTGACACTCCTGATATAGACAATACAAACCATCTAACCATATCTGGGCAAGGAGCCATATAAAGGCTTTGAGTAGCTTGATGGAATTATTGTCCAAATGTACCATTTGGTCTGGGACAAAAAATAATATAATTTTATGACATTACTAAAATTAAACAGATTTGAAATTACAGTGGTACCTCATCATACAAACTTAATTGGTTCCAGGAGGAGGTTCGTAAGGTGAAAAGTTCGTAAGATGAAACAATGTTTCCCATAGGAATCAATGTAAAAGCAAATAATGCGTGCAAATCCTTCAGGAAAATCCCAAACTTTAGAAGGGAGGCGAACAGAGGGCAGGGAGGAGCAGCTAAAGGGGGTGGGTGGAAGAAGCAAGGCTAGGCTAAAGGGTGAGTGGGAAGGAAGAAAGGCAAGGGGGGCGTCCCTCTCTTTTCTTTCTTCAAAAGACACCGTTTCAGTGCCTTTGCAAGCATGTTGTTCTCTGCAAAATTTTTCCTCCCCCAAGCTGCCCCTCCCTCCTCCCTTTACTTTCTTAAAAAGACACCCTTTCAGTTCCTTTTCAAGCACGTTGTTCTCTGCAAAATGTTTCCTCCTCCAAGCTGCCCCTCGCTCCTCCCTTTTCTTTCTTAAAAAGACACCCTTTCAGTTCCTTTGCAAGCACGTTGTTCTCTGCAAAATGTTTCCTACTCCAAGCAGCCCCTCCCTTTTCTTTCTTCAAAAAGGGGAAAACAAAGAAACCCCTTCATCCCAGCAGCAGCTGCTTGGGTTTGTAAGGTGAAAATAGTTCGGAAGAAGAGGCAAAAAAAATCTTAAACACCGGGTTCGTACCTTGAAAAGTTCGTTAGAAGAGGCATTCGTAAGATGAGGTACCACTGTATTCTTATTACTAATAATAAGACATTCGAACCATAATGTTCAAGCTACTATAGAGTATGTTCCCATTTGTCTACATATGTTTTGACATTGATGTAGAAAGAACCAGATAGTGAGTCATATAATAGATTCTGGGCTGCCTGAAATGAATTCCCACATCAAAACAGAATATGAATATATGGTTTCTCTTAAATGGAAGTGAATTATGAGCCCAAGGCAAAGAAGCACTTAACCCTGTTCATAAAGAGGTGTCTTCTCTTTTCTTAGGCATAAAAGGGTTAAGGAGCACCAATCTGCCTTAATATTGACAAAAGTTTCTAATCCAATTTGTCAAGCTCGATCTGTGAAGAAAGGCTCTTGGATGTGCTGACCAGCGATTTCATACCCTGGTGTAACTTGAAGTGAGCTGTCAGTTTAAATTAAGGCAAGGTATAGCAAGGCCAACCCTGCTTTCAGCTCTAAAATGTATTAAGCAAGAGTTTTACACATTGAACTGACTCAAATCTTTTATCTTGCTCTAGTTATGAACTGAAGGTTCCTCGTGCATTCTGTGGGATAGGCTATCTACCAAACTGTTTCAAGTGGCATTATGGAGAAGGCAGATTGGTGTTAACTCAAAGCAGCAGACATTAGAAAGCTGGACAGTTAAAGTATTATTATAAAGGTATACTTGGCATTAAGTATAGCAGGATGGAATGTTGTCTAGTTTGGAGACCTAATCTAGAGCTCTGGAAATACCATACTTTTTGGAGTATAAGACACACTGGAGTATAACACGCATCTACATTTTAGTGACTGAAAACAAGGAAAAAAGTATTCTGATCCAAATGGTGTAGTAATATATTATTTAATAAAATACTAGTGTTTTACAAACATGTACACTTTTTACAACCATGTAAACTTTTTACAAACTTCAAACTCGATAGCTTTAAGACTTGTGGACTTCAACTCCCAGAATTCCTCCTCCAGTCATGCTAGCTCAGGAATGGGAGTTGAAGTCCACAAGTCTTAAACTTGTCAAATTTGAAGACCCTTGCACCCTTAACCCAACTCACAGAATTCCTCCTCTAGTCATGCTAGATGGGGTAATTAGAAGGCAAAAAGAGCTCTGTTTTCACCCCTTTTTGCGTAAAAATGAGGTTGGCAAAGGCCTGGGAAGCCTGCAGGGAGCTCTTGGATGCTGGGGGATGGCAAAAACTCAACTTATAGTGCTGATCGCCAGTACTCAAATTGTATTGCTCAATGGAACTGCATCTACATTGAGGGAAGTATGCAGTGGATTACCCCAAGGCTCTGTTTTAGCCCCAGTACTCCTCAACATCTTCCTCAATGATTTGGAGAAGAGGATAGATGGGAAACTAATCAAATTTCCAGATGACACCAAACTGGCAGGAATAGCCAACTCTCCTGAAGATAAGGGGAAAAAAGGATCTTGACAGACATGAACATTGGGCACTATATAACAAAATTAAATTCAATGGTAAAAAAGTAAGGTTTTACATTTAGGCAAGAAAAAAAAATGCACAGGTACAGTATATGTGGTACCTTGCTCAATAGTAGTAACTGTGAGAGGGATCTTGGACAACCAAGATCTGGACAACCATTTAAATATGAGCCAGCAATGTGCTGCAGCTGCCAAAAAAGCGAACACAGTTCTTGGAATAGAATCAAGATCATGTGAAATATTAATGCTACTTTATAATGCCTTGGTAAGGCCACACTTGGAATATTGCATTCAGTTTTGGTCACCACAATGCAAAAAGGATGTTGAGACTCTAGAAAGAGTGCAGAGAAGAATAACAAAGATGATTAGGGGACTGGAGGCTAAAACATGTGAAGAACGGTTGCAGGAACTGGGTACGTCTAGTTTAATGAAAAGAAGGATCAGGGGAAACATGATAGCAGTGTTCCAATATCTCAGGGGTTGCCACAATGAAGAGGGAGTCAACTCCAAAGCACCTGAAAGTAGAACAAGAAGCAATGGGTAGAAACTAAACAAGGACAGAAGCAATTCAGAATTATGGAGAAAATTACTGACACTTGGAACAATTAATCAGTGGAACAGTTTGCCTCTAGAAGTTGTAAATGCTCCAACACAGGAAGTTTTTAAAAAAACTGTTGGATAACCATTTGTTTGAAGTGGTATAGAGTTTCCTGTCTAACCAGGGGGTTGGACTAGAAGACCTCCAAAGTCCCTTCCAACTCTATTCTTTGTTGTTGTTGTTGTTGTTGTTGTTGTTGTTGTTGTTGTTGTTGTCATCGTCATTATCATTAATTATCATTATTATGTAAATGACTAAGCACTTTATTTTACCAAATTATTTTCTAGCATGGGAAATGCTACTACAAGAGTATAAAAAGTGCAGTCTAGCTGTATAAGGCAATAAGATCTCACAATTATAAGGCAATAAGTCTCACAATTTGTAGAAAGTAATGTAAAGGTTTATAATAATCTCTCTCACACACAAAATATCTAAAACTTTGCTGTTGGGGATAAAATGTGATTTATGATTCTACTGTATTCCATAGGGATATACCAGTGCCACCTTTCAGATGGATATTTACAAGGAATAATTATGTCCCTTTCAGTAATTTTGGAGCTGATCACCAGGTGCAGAGCAGAGAGATAAGGGATGAATTTCTTGACATTTCTCATCAAATAAAGTAGTTTCTATATCAGTTAAAACAAGTGCAGTAGCTCAGAAAGCATCCTTTCTGCTGAGCATGGAAGATTGATGAAAATACAAGTCTGAAAATAAAGATTTCTCTCCTTGCACCAGGATCTGGAATTAGCTTGCCCCTAAATGGCCTTATGATGATGCAAATGGCCTTATAATGGGCAAGCCTGGCTTTTCACCTGAAGCTAGACTTTCCCATAGCCAAATCCAATCCTTTCCTAAACACTAGTCACCTTTGATAAAATAATAAAGTATGTGAAAGGCTTTAATTACAGAATTGAAGAATTGGAAGGTACTTTGGAGGGCTTCTAATTTAGAGGTCTCCAATGTTGGCAATTTTAAGATTTGTGGACTTCAACTCCCAGAGTTCCTCAGTCAGCAAAGAGGAATTCTGGGAGTTGGAGTCCACGAGTCTTAAAGTTGCCAACTTTGCCTACCACTGTTCTAGTTCAACCTCCAGGAGGCACAGAATTTAATTCTGGACCAGTGATTTTTAACCTTTTTTCTTCAGGGGAACCCTTTGGTGTCGTCAGATTTCTGGCAGAACCTGTATCGTGTACCGGTACTGTTTATGTCCCTTCAAGGCGAGCCTTAAACAGTAAGGAAGGAATTTAATTAAAAGAAAATGTATGTAACTGGATGAGAAAATTAGAAAAAACATGTTTGAAACTTTTTTGATGATTGATATTAGTTACTAACAAAATACCGCATTTTATTCATGGAAAAAATGTTTGAATGTATGTTGAGATAATTTTTTTTAAAAGCATTACCCCCTCCCCAAAAGTCCTTCCCTCCATTCCCTTCCTCTGTCCCTCCGTCCCTCCATTAAATTCATTCTTCCTTTCCCCTTCCTTCCTTCCTTCCTTCCTTGTTCCCTCCATTTCTCATGTTTGCAGCCTCTTTTATCTGCTGATGGAACGATCATTTCAACAAAGGATTTTTTTATTTCCTAGCTTAAAACAAGCCTTCTAACTATGTCTGGGCAAACAGCCATACAAAGGCTTGCTGTGAACTATTCTCCAGTTTGTGTAGTTTGTCTGGGACAAAAATTAGTTTGATTTTATGACACTATTAAAAATTAAATAGATTTAACATCATTACTCTTATTACTCCTTGACTTACCATCATGAGTTCAGCAACCATTTGAAGTTATGATGGCACTGAAGGGTGGTTATGACTAGTGTTTGGAATTCCCTTTCAATCCACATCTCTCGCACATTGTCATTGTATGGCATTATTTAATGATGAAAATTCTGGTCTCAATTGTTGTTGTCAGTTGAGAACTAACATAGTATTTAACAGATAGACAGACACATTTGTCCTGGTTGTCTGACAAATAATACAATTAAAATTAAACATCTGTTTCTCAAAAAGTAGCACATATCTGCTGCTTTATGTGTAAATTTTACCCATAAATGGTTGCCAACTGTCTTTGTTTGCTTGGTTTTATTAAATGTATTTTTTAATGGTCAATGACTGAAATAAAATTTCTGCCTGTCTGTATTTAACAGCGTTCCTTTCCTATGGCATTAAAATTATTATTTGGTTTTTAAAAATGTTTTAGAAGACTGCATCCAACTGGAACTCTTTGCCTTTCTTGAGAAATGCACCAACTACCTTAAAGTGGGCCTTTATATGTACCCAGAATGCCTTGATGGGGGCAGCAACAAAGAATTGGTGTTACAAAATGAGGCTTTGAGGGACATTTCAATCCTTCCTGGTTACATACAGGCATGGAAAGAGAATCCTTTTCTCTTCAGCTTTCATGGGTATGATGATAACCTGCCTCACCACCCTGAGTCCACTGGAGAAGAGTGGTCTATAAATTTGATTAAATAAATAAATTTGATTAAATAAATAAATTTGATTAAATATTATTTATTTATTTATTGCATTTATATGCCGCTCACTCCAAATGGACTCTGAGCAGCTAACAACAGGTATAAATAAAATATAAGTAAAAAACCCATTGAAAAACATCACTAAAATCACATGTATTATAAAACCATACTTGCAGCAATCAGTCTTAATTCCAGGCCTGCTGGAAAAGCCAGGTTTTAATAGCTTTCCAGAAAACCAGTAGGGAGCAGATAATGTGAATCTCTGGGGGCAGTTGATTCCATAGGGTCAGAGCAGCCACAGAGAAGGCTCTACCCTGAGGTTCCACCAACCGACATAAACCCTAGATGTCTTGCCCCCTTCCCCATTCCAACCCCCCCCCCCCTTTGAAATGTGGTGGAATATTAAGCTCATCTTAAAATGCACTTGGAATGAAACCTGTCTTTGATACTCTTCAGTCTAGTCCTGCACAGTTATTCTCCTGTGAAAGGATCAGACACTCTTTTCCTGCAATTTGTGTCCAAGCCAGGAATGCAATAAAAAAAGGACCAGGCAGTAAGTGGAAGGAGAAGAAAATATATTTATTTGACCCAACGTTGTCAAATAACATTGAGTGGTGGCTGTGATACACAGCTCCTCCGTCTCCCTTTTTATAGATTTTTTTAGTTTAAAGATTTAGCCAATAATTATCAATAGGAGGAATGTGTTAGCTTATTACAATTGTTCTTACTTTATCAGCATGAAGACTTTTCTCCTGTGTGCAATCTTTCCTCCCTTTCACATTCTGCTAAAACAGATGTTTCTTTATGTATAGTTAATCACAATGTCTATATAAATGAGCATTTTATCTTTTGCATACATGTTTTCCAATGCATAAGAGAGATGTCTTCCTTTATATAAGTTTTGCTACATGATGTGTCCATTTATTTCTTATAATGGCAGAAACCAACATTTTCTTTTATAAAATGACATTACTACTTCCTATACTACCTTTCACCAATTCATAATTAAAACTTAATGTAAACATATAAGGAAAATATTCTAACAGGATGATGCAAATTCTGGTTAGTTTCCAGATCATAACATTCAGACCATAAGCAGTCTGTGGTCTAGAAGCTAGAAACAGTGTTTATATGACATGTTTCATCCAAATCTGGATGGATGCTTATAAACCAGATATTCCAGCCATTCATTAAAAGTGCCAGCAAGTATGCAAAGTGCATTAGCACCAGCACATTTGCTAGTGAACCATTTTCTGGTTAAATGCATTGTGCAAATGTGAGCAAGATGATGTCACCTTGTTCTGTAGCAACAGCCCTTTCCTAACATTCATTTGAACCCAGTGCGAAAGATGACTGGAGTTGTTACCAGTGTATATTATGAGCCACAAAATCTAAGAAATATGCATTTATTCATTGCTAACATGCCACAAAAGATCTTATGCTTCCTTGAATATATGCAAATAAACGAATGCTCGAAGCTTGAGCAACAAGCTCTGTGAATTAATGGCCATAATATCTAGAGATAATTTGGACCTGGTTGCCCTAACTGAGACATGGTTTAAGGATTCTAATGAATGGGAAATATCCATACCAGGATATACACTGTATAGGAAGGATAGAAGAGAGAGAAGGGGAGGTGGAGTAGCCATTTATATTAAATAAAGTCTAAAAACAACACTAATTCAAAATACATGTCAAGATCTAGAGACTCTCTGGATTTGCGTGCAAAATAAAGAAGGTTCTGTCATTAGAATTGGGGTGATCTATAGGCCTCCAGGGCAATCCGAGGAATATGACAACAAGATGGTGGATGAAATTACCCAAATGGCAGTAAAGGGAGATATTGTGGTTATGGGTGATTTCAACATGCCTGATGTTGACTGGAATATCCCCAGTGCCCTTACATGCAAAAGTAAGAATATAGTAGAGGCCTTTACAGGAGCAGCTCTGGCACAGCTGGTTAAGACACCAAATAGAGGGGAGAATATTCTAGATTTAGTTTTTACGAATGGGAATTGGGTTTCAGAGGTCAAGGTGGGAGAAAATTTAGGTTGCAGTGACCATCTATGTTTGTGGTTTGATGTAAAAACTCATTGTGAGCAATCCTATAATGCAACCAAAGTACTGGATTTCAGAAAAACAAATTTTAATGCAATGGGGGAATATTTAGATAATGAATTAAAGGGGAGGGATAAAATGGCAGGAGCGAGCACCCAGTGGACTGTATTAAAAAAGGCCATCTTAAAAGCCACTGGACTGTATGTAAGACAAATAACTAAAGGTAAAAGGAAGAAGAAACCGCTATGGTTTAGCAATGATGTAAGGGCTATAGTCAATGAAAAAAAGGCTGCCTATAGGAGGTATAAAGAGTCTGGAAGTATAGCTGATAGGGAGGTGTATAAAATGAGACAGAAGGAGGCGAAACAGATAATATATGCTGCTAAAGCCTCAAAAGAGGAAGAAATTGCCAAATCTGTAAAGAAGTGGGATAAAACCTTCTTCAGATATATTAGTGATAAGAAGAAGAAAAACTGCGGCATCACAAAGCTTAGTACTGGGAATAAAACATGCATTAATGGGAATAAGGAGATTGCTGACCATTTCAATAGCTACTTCAGTTCAGTTTTCTCAAAAGACACCTTACAAAATAATACTATAGAGGGATATAGCATTGCTTCCAGCTGTACGGATTCAGCTCCAGTGATCTTAGAAGCCGATGTCTTAGAAGAACTTGAACAATTAAAGATAAATAAGGCAATGGGTCCAGATGGCATCCACCCCAGAGTTCTTAAAGAACTCAGATCTGTCATTACTACCCCCCTGACTGATTTGTTTAACCAATCGTTGTTAACAGGAGAAGTTCCTAAGGATTGGAGAATGGCCAGTATTGTGCCTATTCACAAGAAGGGCAGTAGAGAAGAAGCTGGTAACTACAAGCCAGTTAGCTTGACATCAGTTGTAGTTAAAATGATGGAGACTCTACTCAAAAAGAGGATAAATCAGCACCTAAAAAACAATAACTTATTGGACCCAACTCAGCATGGCTTTACTGAAGGCAAATCATGTCAGACTAATCTTATTGATTTCTTTGACTATGTCACAAAGGTGTTGGATCAAGGTGGTGCCGTGGATATTGCCTACCTGGACTTCAGCAAAGCCTTTGATACGGTTCCACATAAAGAGCTGATAGATAAATTAGTGAAGATTGGACTTAATCCCTGGATAGTTCAATGGATTTGCAGCTGGCTGAAGCGTAGACATCAAAGAGTTATTGTTAATGGCGAGTATTCTGAGCAGAGTCAGGTTACAAGCGGTGTGCCACAAGGGTCTGTTCTGGGTCCTATTCTTTTTAATATGTTTGTGAGTGACATAGGGGAAGGTTTGGTAGGGAAGGTTTGCCTATTTGCCGATGACTCTAAAGTGTGCAATAGGGTTGATATTCCTGGAGGCGTCTGTAATATGGTAAATGATTTAGCTTTACTAGATAAATGGTCAAAGCAATGGAAACTGCAGTTTAATGTTTCCAAATGTAAAATAATGCACTTGGGGAAAAGGAATCCTCAATCTGAGTATTGTATTGGCAGTTCTGTGTTAGCAAATACTTCAAAAGAAAAGGATTTAGGGGTAGTGATTTCTGACAGTCTCAAAATGGGTGAACAGTGCAGTCAGGCGGTAGGGAAAGCAAGTAGGATGCTTGGCTGCATAGCTAGAGGTATAACAAGCAGGAAGAGGGAGATTATGATCCCGCTATATAGAATGCTGGTGAGACCACATTTGGAATACTGTGTTCAGTTCTGGAGACCTCACCTACAAAAAGATATTGACAAAATTGAACGGGTCCAAAGACGGGCTACAAGAATGGTGGAAGGTCTTAAGTATAAAACGTATCAGGAAAGACTTAATGAACTCAATCTGTATAGTCTGGAGGACAGAAGGAAAAGGGGGGACATGATCGAAACATTTAAATATATTAAAGGGTTAAATAAGGTCCAGGAGGGAAGTGTTTTTAATAGGAAAGTATACACAAGAACAAGGGGACACAATCTGAAGTTAGTTGGGGGAAAGATCAAGAGCAACATGAGAAAATATTATTTTACTGAAAGAGTAGTAGATCCTTGGAACAAACTTCCAGCAGACGTGGTAGATAAATCCACAGTAACTGAATTTAAACATGCCTGGGATAAACATATATCCATCCTAAGATAAAATACAGAAAATAGTATAAGGGCAGACTCGATGGGCCATGAGGTCTTTTTCTGCCGTCAGACTTCTATGTTTCTATGTTTCTAAACTTTGAACTTTCAACAGCTGCATTTGATCTCCAGTTCTACTCCAGTGCTATCATTTATATGAGTATTTGAGTATTTGATACATAATTGCTGACATACAATGTTTGTTGGTTCATTTGTAATGTGGGGCACTTAATAGACAATAAGCAATGTTAAATTACATTTGACAGTTGACTAGTGGCAGACCTTGATAATATCTGGCTCCTGAAGCTAATTTACTTAGATTACACTATGCAAATGTACTCAAGGCATAATGCCTTGCCCGTGAAAATAATCTTCCATTTGCAGTTTAGATGAAATGAGCACCGGAGGTATATCTGTAAAGACCAATTCTTCAGGACCCTAGCTGCTATGGCGATACCCGGTCATGGTGCCTATTGTAAAAATTGAGCTAGACCTTTGAAAATGACTATGCAACATTCAGAGATGTACCCAAAAAAATTTATGGCAGTCCAAAGGGCAAGGTACAAATAATGCAAATGTGACCTTTGCAAACACAGATTGCACAAATTGAAAAAAAGAAATCCTTCCAGCTCTTTAGGAGAGAGGGACAAATTTGACCTCTTTAACCTGCCAAAGCTGTTAAAAAACAATCGTTCAAAAAAGGGAAGATAGAATGTAATTTTATGTACAAATCAAGGATTACACATCAATTAAGATGGCAAATTTTTGCATGCAATCTTTGATAAACATCACTCGCTTTTGTGATGAAAGAGATGGGCTCCTTCCTTCCTTCCTTCCTTCTTTCCTTCCTTCCCTCCTTCTTTCCTTTCCTGCATTAATTTAAATTTCCTTTTAGACAATGGTAGGCATGTTGCTGCACTTATGCATGATAGTTCAGTGGCCTCTTAATAAATGTGTAAGGTCCATGGTAGACAATTTAAGGTAAAAAGTATGGGGGTTAGAGAAATTAACAACAGGATCAGATAAAGCATTCCAGACATTTTATTGCATAATTGTATTTTCTGCAATGAAGATTAGAGTGTATTACATTTAGTTTGTATCTATTGTTAGCCCTAATGTTATTGCAGTTGAAATTAAAGTAGTTGTTACCAAATAGGCTGTTGAGGTAGGTGATCTTGTGTACAAAGCTTGGTTAAAAAAATACCCCTCTCCTAGTAAATTAGTGCAGGGCTGCATCCTTAACAATGAAATGAGAACACTACCAAAGTGGGAATAACAATAGATATCAGATTAGTTGGGAGAAAAATGGGCATATTTTGGCCATCTTTCCAAGCAGTGATTAAGATAAAGTCTGATCGGAATTCTCAGTGGAGAGAAATTAACTGGTATCCTTCTTTTCCCCCAATTTATGAATAGTAGATGGAGGAGATGATATAGTCTGTGACTTTACAAAGTTATACATAATATAATTGATTCTGGGAGGCACATTGATTACTAAAAACTGTGAGTGCCAAACAAACCAGATGACTTACCATGTGACCCTTTGTTTTGACCAGGAAGATCTTTTTTTCTTTTCTTTTTAAACTTTCTTTTTAAAGAACTTTTTTCAACTTTCTTTTTTTAAATTCATAAACATTTTGAATACACTGCATTGTCAGGGTATATCATTTACAAAAGAAAAAATGGACAAAGGGAAATATTTGTATACATTTACTAGTAACGATGGTGATAATGTAACATAATAATTTTGGCTGAATTTCTCTATATGTTAGCTTAGTTTAGTTTAGTTTAGTTTATTTAGATTTGTATGCCACCCCTTTCCGAAGACTCGGGGTGGCTAACAACAATAAAACCAATGTAACAAATCTAATATTAAAAAGTAATCTAATTTATAATTCAATTAATTATACTGGCATATTTATAATTGTAAACTATCTTTATATTTAATTCATACATAGGACGGCCAGGAAGAACTTTCTGTTTTTCCCATGTAAGGAACCTTTCCAGCACGGTAAACGTTCTGTCTGGTCTCTGTAGTTGTCCCCTCTTCCTTTTGCAGTGCCCCAAATACCAAAAAAACTATGAATATTGGGACAATATTTTCACATCAAAATGCATCAAGTACCAAATCCGATAACTTTTGAAGCAGTCAAAAACTGAGGTATCTCTCTACTTTGTTCCCTAATCTCTTATGTTTTTGTGTTAAGCAGATTGGTTGGTAGGTGTTCCACACTCATATTTGCATGCAAGAGTATAACTTTTCCCAAACTGGTAACTTTGGGGTATGACAGGTCTTAATTACTAGGAGTTTTAATCCAAAACATTTTGAAGAGCACCAGGAGATGAGTCCATAAAATCTAGTTCCTTTCAACATTAAGCCTTTTGTTTGTAAAGCACAGAGTTTATGGTACTAGCATGAGAAAGCATGAATATGCTGAGTATTTCTCATGGTTTGAGTGGTTTCAAATGGTACGGCTTTTTGACCCCAGATATTTTATGTAGAAAGGGTTTTTTGATTTTACAATTTATGACATGGTTAAAATCAGGTGAGGAAGTGCCCTAAGATCTCTTGATGAAATCCCAAGTATCTTTATTTAAAAATAACCCACAATCCAAATAAGGCCACGATCAAAGAAAAGATAACAATACTACTTCTACTACCTTTTTAAAGAATCTCTCTATTATAAAATGAAAATATTTTTTGTGTTCAGGTAAGAAGTCAAGATGACAAAGAAAAATGGAAACGGATAACCCCCAAATCAAATTTATACTTACAATTAATAGCAAAATTAAGATAAAGTTCCTACAGAAATATCAGCAGTCACAAGAAAACAATGGCAATAATTAAGTGTAGATTGCACCCTATGGCAAAAGGAGAAAACGGATCAACTATATTGGCAGTGAAAACTATAATTTACTTTTACAATATCTGTATCACATGATTAAAGATCTCTGTGTGCATCTCTGTGTGTATAGATTTTGATTATATAGAAACAATCAATAGAGACCCATTGTCCTGAATTTCATCATTGCAAAATTCTTGCAGTATGCTTCAGTTGCCTGGCCAGAAATACCCTATAAAAATTCATACCAATACAAAAAACAGAAGGAGTGATCTCCTCAGTTTTTGTCAACATTTTGACAAACTCCAGAACAAATTTCCAGGAGCAAACAGGCAAAGTAGGAAAGAATCAAGTAGGAAGTTCCCTTGTGCAAATAAAAGTCAACATGCAACACATTGTCAGTAGTTTAGATTGTTGAACTGGCTGTTTTCTCTAATAGATGAGAGAGAGAGAGAGAGAGAGAGAGAGAGAGAGAGGCAGAAGGAGGATAGCCGATAGATGAGAGAGAGAGAGAAAGAGAGACAGACAGACAGACAGAGACAGAGACAGAGGGAGGATAGCTGATAGATGAGAGAGAGAGAGAGAGAGAAAGACAGACAGAGACAGAGACAGAGATAGAGGGAGGATAGCTGATAGATGAGAGAGAGAGAAAGAGAAAGAGAGAGCGAGACAGAGACAGAGACAGAGGGAGGATTGCTGATAGATGAGAAGACATTTTTCAGGCATATGTATGATATTTTGATGGCATATGAGGTACAAATCAGGCCATTTTTTACAAGAACCTAGAAAAAAGGAAGTCCCCTGAAGTTGCTAGTAAAACATTTCCCAGCTATAATCCCTTGCTGCTTTGTTAGCTAGCTTTGCTTTAGTTTCTATAGAAACAGGGGAAAGTAAAGAAGGAGGAGAAATTATCGAATAAATGTTTCTTGACTGATCCGTGTCACTGCTTTTGTTTTTCTTGTCCCTTGTCCTTGTCTTCTGAGATGATGATGAAAGAAGCTAGGACTCAAAAGAGCTTTGAAGAAGAAATAGAATGAGCATATTCTATAAAGCAAGAAACTCCTTAAGTATTTAGCTATAGAAGGGTCTTTAGTATTGCTTGTTATGTTGAATACTTTGTGCTTGAGTGTGCATTTGTGCAGGTAAAGTTAAAATTTACCTGAGTTGGGGAAAAATATATGGATCAAACCCTACTGGGTTTAGTTTTGCTTGTTTGGGAAACTTTTGAATTGCCTTTTTCCACAATCTTCTCTTCTCTTCCTCTTCCTCTTCCTCTTCCTCTTCCTCTTCCTCTTCCTCTTCCTCTTCCTCTTCTCTTCTCTTCCTCTTCTCTTCTCTTCTCTTCCCTTCCCTTCTCTCCTAGGATCAATGAAGCTTCATAAGTTGCTGTCACCTAAATGACCATGTGGTTGTATGAATGAACTCCTAATGATTGCTACTGATTGTTTTACTTCATTTGTTATATTTTTATGCCACCCTTTTCGTACCTTTGCTTGTCTCTGACTCTAAAAGAGAGAGGCGTCCTCCTCAGAGGTGGGTTCCTCCTGGTTCTTAACAATTCTACCACTGGTCTACCGCTGGTGACATCATAGTGACATCACAGAAACAGTTATGTCAGTGCCGGTCCATGGATGCCATCATCTTAAAAAATATATACTATTATTTTAAATCTGGTTTTTTTTTCTGTACATGTGCAGAAGCCAGGTTTCCAGCACTGCACATGCATCACCATCTTGTTTTCGGCTTTTTAAAAGAAAAATTAAAGTTTTTGGTACTGTGCATGCCAAAAAAAGGTGCAGCCATGTGGCATAGGAGGGAGTGAACCCACCTCAGTCTTCCTTCAGCTTCACAATCTAAAACAGGTGAGGCAGCTGAGGGAGAGCAGGGTGGCCTGCCCTCCAGCTTATCAATGCCAGGAAGATTGCAAAGTTATGGTGGCACAATGGTGAGAGTGCTGTATTCTAAACTAACTCTGCCCCCAGGAATTTGAACCCAACCAGCTGAAGGTTGACTCAGCCTTCCATCCTTCTGAGGTCAGTAAAATGAAGAGCCAGATTGTTGGGAGCAATATGCTGATCCTGTAAATTATTATTATTATTATTATTATTATTATTATTATTATTATTATTATTATTATTATTATTATATTTGTTTGCTGCCCCTCTCCGAGGACTCGGAGTGGCTCACAACAAGAAAACAGTACAAATCCAATATTTAAAACAGTTTAAAACCCTTAATATAAAAACAATCATACAGACCATAAATAAAATGGAAACGGCCCAGGGGCATCAATGGCAGAGATGGGTTTTGAGGAATTTGTGAAAGGCAAGGAGGGTGGGGGCAGTCCTAATCTCTGGGGGGAGTTGATTCCAGAGGGTCGGGGCCACCACAGAGAAGGATCTTCCACTGGGTCCCGCCAGATGACATTGTTTCGTCGACGAGACCCGGAGAAGGCCAACTCTGTGGGACGTAACCGGTTACTGGGATTGCCCAGATAGTACTGTAAAAGCACCATGTAGTGGTGTATAAGTGTAACTCCTTTTTCTATGGTCTTTCTAGGCTTTCCTATAGCCTTGATCCTCTGAATGAGGGAGGTTGACCGGAGATGTTTTTTCCCCACAGCTTGGTGAACTCAGGACAAGAATCCAAAGACCAGCTGTGTTGTGGTTCAGCCTGAGTCAGATGAAAGACCAGCTGTGTCTCTGCTGGCTCCATGCCCGGGGGAGGATGAGAGCGGAGAGGAAAGTGACGAGGAAGAAAGGCCTGGGAGCCCTGGGGAGGGGCTCTCTCAAGCCAGTAGCTTGTATTCTCTAGAGCAGCGTTTCCCAACCAGTGTGCCGCGGCACACTAGTGTGCCGCGAGACATGGCCATGTGTGCTGCGAGAAGCTCCAGCTGGGCGGAGCGCTGCCGGCGTCCCTGCCTGAGTGTCGTCCTGTGGATGGTCTTGGGCTTCACAGTCGCTTCCTAGTTCCCTCTCCTCCCACCGCCTGTGTCTCCCGCCGTCGCCTCCACCAAGCCATTGCCCGTTGCCGTGGGTTCCTCGAGTGGGAGCTGCCGCTTCCCTCCGTCCAGCTCAGCCAAGCTGCCGTAGAAAGCACAGAGGTTATTGCCACCGCTTCTGCCTCCACTCAGGGAGTCACCGTGGTCACCGCACCTTTTCCTCTCACTCAGCTCAACCACGATGGCTCCATGAGTGGAGGCAGAGGTGGCGGCAATAACCTCTGCACTTTCTACGGCAGCGTGGCTGGGCTGCCTGAAAGGAAGCGGCAGCTCCGAGGAATGAGGCGCTGGCGGTAGACACAGGCGGAGGGAGGAGAGGGAACCAGGAAGCAACCGTAAAGCCCAAGACCAGCCACAGGACGACCTTCAGCCAGGGGCACCGGGACCGTGCGCAGCCATGGTGGGAGCAGCATGAGAAAGAGAGGATTCTATCCCACGAGGAGACACCCACCGAGCTGCAGGTCCAGCTGCTGTCGCCTTCTTTCCCTCCGCCTCTTTCTCCTCATGCAGCCTGAGCCCGCCTTTGCGAGTCCGCCCTGGCTTTCGCTTCACCCCATGATTTCCCCGCAATTTCATCCAGGCCACCTCTTGCCTCCTTTTGAACTGCGGGGAAATCTGCGGGCGAAGCAAAAGCCAGGGCGGGAGAGAAGCGTGGGGGTGGGGAAGGAGGAGAGCCCCTCAGCACTTCCCCTCCACCAAGCTGCCTGCTTGTCCTCGCACCTCGTTGCTACCTCCTGCCTTTTTCCAGGAGCCTTTGGAAGGCACCCAGGGAAGGGGGGGGGATTGGGGGTGGCTGCAGCGGCATCTCATCCTCCTCATCCGGCTTTTGTCCCAGGCTGTCAGCGAAAGGGCTACAGGACAGGCGGGGCAGGCGTTCTTCTCACAGCTGAGGCAGGATTTGGAATGTCGGGTGTGTGTGTGTGCGGGCTCCGCATCCCCCTGCCACCCGGAACATTTAAAATAAGAAAAACCTTCGCCGGCCTCCACAGAGAAGAAAGGAAGAGAGAGAAAGAGAGAGAGAGCAAGAGAGACATAGCAAGAGAGGCAGAGAGAGAGAGAGAGAGAGCAAGAGAGACATAGCAAGAGAGGCAGAGAGAGAGAGAGAGACAGAGAAAGAGAAAGAGAGAAAGGAAGAGAGCTAACAATAGAGAGAGAGACAGAGAAAGAGAGACACACAGAGAGAAAGAGATAGCAAGAGAGAGAGAAAGAGAGAGAAAGAAAGAGAGAGAAAGAAAGAGAGCTAGCATGAGAGAGAGAAAGAGAGACAGAGAAAGAGAAACACACAGAGAGAAAGAGATAGCAAGAGAGAGAGAAAGAGAGAGAAACAGAGAGAGAGAGAAAGAAAGAAAGAGAGAGAATGAAAGAGAGATAGCAAGAGAGGCAGAGAGAGCAAGGGAGAGAGAAAGACATATAGGGAGGGAAGGAGGGAGAGAGAAAGAGAGCAAAAAAGAGAGGAAGAAAGAAAGAGGGATGGAGAGAGAGAAAGAAGGGAAGGAAGGAAGAGAGAGAAAGAGGAAGGGAGAAATAGAGCGAAATGGAGGAAGATTTTTTTTGTCAAAACTTTTCTTTAGCCACACCCCCACACCCCCATTCAGTGTTCCCCAGGATTTTGAAAATATGAATAATGTACCGCGGCTCAAAAAAGGTTGGGAAACACTGCTCTAGAGTCTCTGGAGTCATGGGATGACGAGGCACAAGCTGTCATTAGTATGCGACAGAGACGCATAGATCAAAGGAGGAAGAAATTGAAGAAATATTATCAGCATTGAATGAGGAACACCAGGGGGTTGGGTGTGGTCCTCATTATCAGGGAAGGGTTTATAAAGCAGGCAAACTCTTTCGGCAGTGTGGAGTGTTATCAGAGTGGAGTTGCTGCTATCTGCATTGTCTCAGCGTTTCTGTTCCTGGCTCATGGCCCAGCAGTCTTGAAGACTCGTGGGAGGTTTGTGCCTGTTAGCAACAGCCTCGTTTGTCATCAAGGATCCTGTGTTTTTGTATGAACAATTGCCTTCATGTATCTATTTGGAGTTCCAGTGTTTTCCTGATTTGTAAGGACATTTTCTGTTGGCTTCTTTTCTCTTTACCATTATAAAACTGTGTTTGGATTCTACCGGTGTGTCTGGCTTATCTTTTTGGGTTGGTCATAGCTTCCGGAGTGACCCAGACAGAACAAGCTGTCACAAGTTTTTTTAAAAAAAAATTAACCAGCTTGATTGACCCAGACTCACAAATTCATAAAAAGCATTGGATACTGGATCATTGCATTAATTTGCTATGAGGTGTTCAGTTTGAAAAAAAAGATACAAAAATGAAACATGAACACATGTGTTTGAATGCTTTCTGCAGATATTATCTATCCTATACTCTATTTCTATGGAGACTATACAATTATGTTATCTATACTTTTTTATTTAAATAAATTTCTATTTAAATGGAAATGTATTTCTATTCCTCCTTTATCATTTTTATAAACAAGTCACAGTGGAAAACTTGCATAATACAACTTCTCTTCCTATTTTTCCAAAAACAAACCTGTGAGGGAGGGTTGGGCTGAGGAAAAGTTTGAAAAACATGCCTTGCCACAATGGGCTATGAATCCAGGAGTTCCTGTCCAAACACCAGGTGCCAACGCTGCCCCCGCCAATAGTCCTGACGTCATCCCAGCAGATTTCTTTTTGTTCCCAGCCCTGAAAGGAACCCTTTTTTCGTCCATAGAAGAGATCCAATCAGCCATGACAAAGACGTTGCAAGAGGTTCCCAAAGACACCTTCCAGGTCATTTACCAGTCATGGCAGAGTCACTGTAAAAAAATGTGTAGAGGCCCAAGGACAATACTTTGAAGAATTTTAAGTGTTTGTGCAAATCTGTTCAATAAATTACTTTAAAAAAATTGCATTACTTTTGGAATGCACCCTGTATATTACTAGCCGTCTTCTTCTTACAAACACTGGTGTGTCTTTAATTCCTTCCTCTCTCCCTCTCGCCCCCTCTCTCTCACTCTCTCATTTCTTCTTCTTTTCTTCTTTATTAATAGGCAACATGTAAAACTTCTGCACTTTCTCATATTTTGCTTGACTTTGCTTTTCTCTACCTGTTTCTGAGTTGCAGTTTTTTATAGGCAAGTCTGCCTTGCTCATGATGGGAAGAAATAGAAGCCCAGATGCCTGCAAATTTTCTCTTACAGCAGTATAAGCAGTGAAGGGCTACCGAAAATTTTACTACCACAGTGTGGGTGTGGCTTATCCAGGATGCCCTACATTTCTTTAACATCTTTCAGTACAAATTGGGTGCTCTGAGGTGGAGCTCAATTTTTGCTACCCCACTGTGTTCCCCCGTCTGGGCAGTAGCCCACCCCTGACTATAAATGATTTCCTTTAAAAACCTTAATAAAGTACAGAAAATAGGAAGCATTGACCTTTAATTGGCTCCTTGCACATATTGTTGATCTAAAATTTCATAAAACTGGATTTTGTGGATCTGCTGGAATGGGGCATTTGTCCCATAAGAAACTTTTCACATGCCTGTTCTTTACTCTGACCTCTCCAGAAGCCAGAATGCTTATAGATATGAAAAAAGGAATAATTAGGGTCAGCTAGTTCCTATTTCTCTCATTCTTCTTCATGACTAATAATTATTTATGATTTTAACTCATACATAATTTAAACTTGTATGCTACCAGACTCTGGGTGTAATTTGAGCTTCTTAACTATTGGCTAACATCAATACTGACATCAATCAGATGTTAGTAAAAATTGAGCTGTTTTTTTCAACCATTTTGAGAAATTAGTGGACTATTGTGATGGGAAAAAGCTCCTCTAAGCTTTATTTCAAGTGCAAATTCTGTGGGAAAGGAATGGGAGAATCTGAAAAGCAAAGTAAAATACCTACGGTATCTTCATTTCACCCTTGAAGGTGAGAAGACAGTTTCACAAAGGAACTTCAAGAATGTAGGTCTCTCAAATCTTTGCCAAAGCAAAGCACACTTTGGGAGTTTTGCATAACCCTAATCATTATGAACCTTCAAATTTCGCATATTATTTCTCCTCTCTCTCTCCCAGTAGAAAATTAAAGCACAAACTGAACTGTCTCTTCCTGTAAAATCATAAATGCTTCATTCAATAGGGTTCATTCCTAAATGTTGAATAGCAACTGGAACAATTGTTGGTGATCTTTAATGGAACAGATTAAAGATCAAATGACTAAAAATCTCAGTCCAGCTCAATTGGCATGATATAAAATAATCTCCCCCCCCCCCTGCACTGAAATACAGATAAAATAAATTAATATTGTTGATCAATGTTTCCTCTATTTTTTTCCGGTGTGGGCGGAAAAGTATAGTGTCTGAGCGGCAGTTCCCTTGGGACTGGACGGCATATAAATAAATAAATAGATAGATAGATAGATAGATAGATAGATGGATGGATGGATGGATGGATGGATGGATGGATGAATAAATAAATAAATAAATAAATAAGAAAAAATCCTTCTTTTTTATTAAAAGAAATTAATAATTTAAAAAAACCAAAATCCATTACTATTAAAACTAAAACAACCAGCAAAACCAAAAACATAACTATTAATAAAAACAGGTGAGGGCCGGTTTTCCCCCCTCTGTTATTATGTAAGTGCTTTTACCATATGCTTTAAATCAAGAGTCACTTCTCTCTCTGTTTCTCTCTCTTTCCTGTCATTCTCTGCCTCAATCATTTTCTCATTTCTCTTTTTTTCTCCCCTTTTTTCTATCATTTTTTTCTCTCTCTCTCTTCCTTCCACTCATCTCTCTCTCTCTTGCTTTCTCTGTCTCTCTCTCTCTTGCTTTCTTCCTCTCTCTCTCCCTCTCTCATCTCTCTCTCTTGCTTTCTCTCTCTCACACTCTTTCTCTTTTGTTTTCTTTCTCTAACTCTTTCTCTCTCTTGTTCTCTCTCTTGCTATCTCTTTTTCTCCTCCCTCTTTCTCTCTCTCTCTCTTTCTCACTTTCTCTTTATGTTGCTCTGTCTGTGCTCTCACTCTCTCTTGTTCTCTCTCCATTCTTCTCACAGTGGAGACTGGTGAAGGTGATTTTCAATGTCGGGCGTGTGGGTGTGCATGCTCCCCATCCCCCTGCCAGCCCGCCCGGAACATTCAAAATAAGAAAAACCTTCGTGCCCAACATTGACAATCACCTTCGCCGGCCTCCACTTTGAGAACACCTGCCCCACCTCTCCTGCAGCCCCCTCTCCTATGGGAAAAATTGCTTCTTCTTACAAACTTTTCTACTTAAGAATCTGGTCACGGAACGAATTAAATTAGTAAGTAGAGGTACCACTGTATTGTTCTTGTTTTTATAGAATGCTAATTTAATTTTATTCACATGATAAGGTATTTAAACATCTTTCTCAAAACACTTTCTTGTACTTTCCAATCCCTAGAAGGATTGATTAAAACTTCCAGTTTTAGAGATGTGTGGGAATATATATGTAAAAATCTTAGCGGCCAAAGTAAGGTAGAAAATTGAACTGTATTGGGAATGGAAGATTCTTCAGGCCAATCACTTAGGAGCTGAAGTGTTACAGTTTGCAGTAATCCAACCAGCACATGTAAAGAATTCACCAGGATTCATTTATATAAGAAACTTCTTTACAAGTGGTCCCCCGATTATTGCGAGGGTTCCGTTCCAGGACCCCTCGCAATGATCGGTTTTTTGCGAAGTAGCGGTGCGGAAGTAAAAACACCATCTGCGCATGCGCAGATGGTGTTTTTACTTCCGCCGCAGCAGCGAGGAGCCGAAGATTGGGGTTTCCCCGCCGCCCACGCAAACTCCTCGCTGCTGCTGTGCCCGCCACTTGTCTTGTCCGCCCGCCGCTTGTCCGCCGCCTGCCTGCCCGCGCGCCCGCCACTCGCCCGCCCTTCGCCCGCCCACGCCGTTCGCTCGCGCCGCTTCCCAGCTGAGTCCTGAAGCCAGAAGGCAAAGGCGAACTTCCGCGTTTGGCTTCAGGACTCAGCTGGGAAGCGGCGCTGGGGTTTCCCCACCGCCCACGCAAACTCCTCGCTGATGCCCGCCGCTCGCCCTCCCGCCAGCAAGAGGGGGAAGACCCAGGGAAGCCGCCCAGCAGCTGATCTGCCCGGCTCCATCTACGCATGCGTGGCCATAGAAAAAAGGCCGCGCATGCGCAGATGGTGTTTTTACTTCCGGGTTGAAAAATCGCCATCTAGCCTATCGCAATGATCGGGATCGCAAAACGCGGGGGATCACTGTATATACAATACCATACAACAGAACCCAGAAGTACAGAATCAATAATCACAGAACCCATAATGCAAGGACAAACCAACTCTTTTATACATAATAGTCAAGCTAAGCCACAGCTAGACCCTGAGCCGTCCGAGGCACCAAGCAGTCCCCACATTGGCTAACCTGTTATGATATCTATTCCAATTCATGAACTCGCACACACTGACATGAAGGTCATCGTTACTTGATATCTATCTGTGTGTCACCTCTATATGGTCTTTGATCATTGGCTTAAAATTGATTCAGACAGATGGGGAAGTCACATGTGTTGCTTGGAAATATTTTAAGCCAGAAAGCCCTCTAAGTTCTGGTCTGCTAACCCCCAATTATAAGGCGAGATCAAAACTACTCCAAACCTCTATAAATAACAAGAATGAATCTTTATATTACCTTTAAAACCAAATGTGAAGATTGGATAAACCACATTTTAAAATTCAGTTACCAATAGACATTAAAAGTTTGGGCTATAATCCAATGCATACTTGCTAAGAAATTAAACCTTAAGAAATAAATTGGACATAGTTCTGAAAAGATGGTGACATTCTAAGGGGGAGTAGAACATTCCTTCCACCTATGAAAAACTAAAACAATATGATGAAGATGAAGATGTTTCTTTTAATGTTCAATTAAATGTAAAGAAGCTTTATTACATTTATTACATTCATTCTGTAAAATATGAAGACTATGTCAGTTATAGATTTCATTAAAAAGTGCGGTGATTATTGGTTTCTATTAATTCTTGCTATATAGTACAGATTTCAAATAATCCTTGAGAAATGCAACCACTCCAATATTTTTTATTAACAGACACTTTTCAAGGGTAGCCCTATATTTATGTTGCCCAATATTAATCAGAGCAGCAAGCTTTAATTGATTTCTATGTGTAATTAGCTGGTTCACATAAAATCCATTTAAAGCCTTGCACTGGTGACTTCAAGCAAAGAATCCATTCTTCATTAAGAACTTCAAGAGTGAACCCATACTATTACCATTTGATGGAGCAAACATCATGGCAGAGCTGCCCAGTATGTATGTGACCAGCATACATATGTCTGTAGAGTATTTATTTCTTTGTCTTTAGAGGCACAAAACTCCACTTCTTTTCTTTATAGATACATGAAAAGAATGAGATGAGATCACAATCAAAAATTGATTCAATCAGAAATCTTCCTAAATACAATTGACCTACTTCTACAACACAATATGGAAAATGGGCACAATTACTGCCACACTAAGGTTTTGGCAGGCCAGTTGATATAAGAAAGCTCAATGTAAGGGAGAGAAATCCTGCACTTTTCTTAAACCAGAAGAAACAGGGATAGCATGTGTGGCAGATGAAGAAATAGGGGCTTTGAGGGAAGGGTTCCCGGACAGGCAGACTCTTGCTTTAAGGGCTGGTTTTGACTTGCTGGCCACAAGTAATTATCTTGGCCTTTTAAGTATTATTTTTTGTCTGAGAAACATGGCTAAATGCATCCCTCCCTGACTCCATCATCACAACAATAAACTACCTTGTCTTCCGATACAACCGGGAAACCCATAGAGGAGGCAGAGTAGCTATATTCTACAAAAAGACACTAAATCTGTGAGAGAGGGTGGGCAGTGCAGTGGTCATAATTTTAGGCACAGATCATAACTCTCTTTGTTCAATACCCTTGTAATTTTAAAATGTCACTGAGTGAATAGTCATAAATCAAGGATTAATTGTACAGTACAGTATCTTTTTTTCCTCTTTCCCATTGCTTCCTTCTACTTTTTGAAACATTTGATTCTACAATTTTATTTTGTTTGTCCTTTATTCTCAATGAGATTTTTCATGTTTAATGATTGAGATTTTTAAGACAGTATTAAACCACATTTTTCAAATCTGGAGTATAAATTGATATTAGATAAACATTTCAGAGGTAACGAGGAATTTGATTCCAATGTACTGCCACACTTATCATATGAGCAGTTATCATGGCAAAGTGGATGAAGGTAGTTGTCAAAACAAATTTATTTTATTATTTGATAAAGTGACTAAAAAGTGGACAAGATAAATTCTGTGGACAGTATACTTGGATGCCAGTAAGGCACTAAAGTAGATCACAACCTACTTTTTGGTAAGTTAGAAAAATATGGCATAGAATGAATCACCACTAAATGGATTTGTAACTGGTTGACAAACCACAGTGAGTAGTCGTTAATGGAGCTACATCTGAATGGAAAGAAATAAGCAAGTTATTTATTTATTTGATTTTTTTTTATGCTGCCCTTCTCCTTAGACTCAGGGCAGCTTACAACATGTTAGCAATAGCACTTTTTCATAGAACCAGCATATTTCCCCCACAATCTGGGTCCTCATTTTATCCACCTTGGAAGAATGGAAGGCTGAGTCAACCTTGAGCAGGTGATGAGATTTGAACTGCTGACCTGCAGATATAGCAGTCAGCTTTAGTGGCCTGCAGTACCGCACTCTACCCGTTACGCCACCTCGGAGTAACCAAAGGTTTTGTCTTAGGCCCAGTACTCTTCAGTATCTTTATAAATGATTTAGATGAAGGAATAGAAAGGGAACTCATCAAATTTGCAGATGACATCAAGCTGGCAGGTATAACTAACACTCTAGAACATAGGGTCAAGATCCAGATAAATTTCAACAGATTTGAACACTGGCCCCTATGCAACAAAATGAAATTCAGTGTAGAGAAAAGTAATGTTTTATACTTAGCAAGAAAAAACCAAATGTACAGGTACAGAATAGGTGAAACTTGGCTCATTGGCAGTAACTTCAAGGGGGATCGTGGAGTCTTAGTGTACAGTCAGTTAAATACGAGCCAGCAGTGTGCTGCAGCCTCAGACTGTAGCCACCAAAAAAACAATGCAATCTGAGGCTGCATTAGCAGAGGGGTAGAATGAAGATCACATGAAGTGTCAATACTGCTTTATAATGACTTGGTAAGATCACATTTGTAATATTTCATCCAGTTTTGGTCACCATATTATAAAACAATGTAGAGAATCTGGAAAGAGTGCAGAAAAAAATCAACAAAGATGATTGGGGGGCTGGAGGCAAAAACAGACAAAGAATGGTTGCAAAAATTGGGTATGTGTAGTTTAGTGAAAAGAAGGACTAGGTATAACATCATAGCAAACTTCTAATAGCAAAGTTCTAAAGTGGTTCTCAATCTTGGGGTCGGGACCCCTTTGGGGGTCAAACAACCATTTCACAGGGGTCACCTAAGACCATGGGAAAAGACAAATTTCCAATGGTGTTAGCAACTAAAGCTTCTATTCTGGCATCTCAGAACATATTTTTACAATCCAACCAATCAGGTGTTTACAGGAGGGTGTCCCTCTGACCTCTTGCCAAGCAGCTTAAAGATCTGTTGGAAGAATTGGTGCTAAACTTATAGTTGGGGGTCACCACAAGATGAGGAACTGTATTAAGGGGTCACGGCATTAGAAAGGTTGAGAACCACTGTTCTAATATCTGAGTGCAGCCACAAGAAAGAGGAGGTCAATCTATTTTCCAAAGAACCAAAAGGCAAGACAAAGAGCAATGGATGGAAACCAATAAAGGCAACATTCCCTGATAGTGAAAACAATTAACCAGTGGAATGGCTTTCTCTTCAGACGTTATGGTTCCTCTACCACTGGAGACTTTTAAGAAGAGATTGCTTGGCCCTTTGCCTGAAATAGTGTACCGTTTCCTGCTTGAGTAGTGTTCTGTCGGCATGTCCCAAAAACCTGTAATTTACAGGGTAATTAGTCCAAAAAGACACACACCACATGATAGAAGGAAAATCAAAAGTCTTTATCAACAGAAAAGCAGAAAAAACTCCCTTTTTAAACGTCAAAGGGATTTTCTGGTACACACAAGGCACAGGTTAAATGCAATCCAATTTCTCACCCAGTAACTGGGAAATTGAGTCCAATTCCAAAAGTCCAGAAAGTCCACACACAGTCTTGAACAAGGAAACAGTAAAACCACGATCTTGATGAAACCATGAATCAGATAAACTTCCACGAGGCTAAACCAGCACGCTGCTCTTTTTACCTGTAGCACTAATTACAGCAGCCCTACCCAACCACAGGTGGCCTTACTTATCTCCTGTAATAATCCTTTAGTTGTTCTCTCCTATGAATCACTCTACACATCCGTGCGTCTGTCATAAGTTCTTGTTCAGAATCCAGGAATGATAAGGATGATTGATCTCCTCCTGGGCTGTCTGCCAAACTCCCCTCTTCCCTGCCACTCATGCTTCCTTTGTCAGAGGAGACTTCATCGGGAGATTCTATCAGGAGCAAAACAGGCCTGTGGCATGTGGATGTTTCCCCCACATCCACCTCCACATTCCTTGGGGCAGGAGCTGGGCCAGAGCCAACCACAACAAGTAGTGGATGGGAATAGAAGACACCTGAAATCCCTTCCAACTCTGTTATGGAATGGGACAAAGTTCTAGCCCAGGACTCAGATAAACAGCAATATTAACCAACAGTTTGATATCCACATCCATTCTCATAGAACAGTTTGAGTGAATCATTTACACTACAGGCCTGCCAGATGCGTAAAAGAGAGAGAGAGAGAGATGACTGCAGACCACGGTCAGCTTTTTATTTGTTTGTTTGTGCGTTTTTTTGTACTGATCTACTGCAAGCAATTTCTATACCTTTCAGAGCAATTTTTGAAAATTGTAATTTTCCTCTTTTAAAACCCACAGTAAATTATCTGAAAGGCTGTAATTAGCACAACAGTTCTATATTTGACCATATGTCCTCCTGAACTTGTCAGAAGTACAGGTGTGATATTTTTATTCCTGAATAATCCCTACAAAATACAACCATCCCAATTTTTTTAGCATCACTTAAAAGATTGGGCAGACAGTCCTCCCGACCACTAAAGAGTCCAGAAACCACCCATCTCACATCTGGTTCAATCTTGGCATGAGGAGCTAAAAATAAATACTTGATAATCTTTAACTCCGTCTACATTATAAAATTAAATATGGCAGCTTTTGACAAAGTAAGAAAACAAGGTGCGAGTGACAAACAGCTGGCACAAAACTCCTCTTGGGGAACATTTCTTCCACATTTAATTAACAAAAAGAGAAAGTGTTTCTGAAACGGGCATAATTTGAAGAGCTTGGATGGAGAAAGTGGGGGGAGGGAGCTTCCAGAGAGGTAAAAGCTATTGTAATTCTGTATCTGTGGTAACAAGGCAGAAAAAAAATTACAGGTGATGCATAATATAGAGAAAGAAAAGTAAGCTGATGCATGAAGACCTTCAAAGCCAAGCCAAGTAGACCTTGACCTATGGCCACAATTGAGCCCAAAAATTCTCTTGCTAAGTGAGACATTTATTAAGTGAGTTTTGACACATTTTCTTGCCACAATTGTTAAATGAATCACTATGGTTAAAAGTAAAACAGTTGTTAAAAATCTAACTTCCCCATTGACTTTGCTTGTCACAAGGCTGCAAAACGACCTCAAAACACTGTAATGGTCACATGACCTCAATACACTGCAGAGGCCATAAATATGAGCCAAGTGTCTGAATTTTGATCACATGATGAGTGTGGGGATGTTGCAACAGTCAGAAGTGTAAACAATAGTTATAAATCCCCCTTTTCACTGTTATTGTAACTTTGAACCATCACTAAATGACCTGTTGTAAGTTGAGGACTACCTGTATCCACTTTTCCAAACATGGCAATCTCCAGAAATGTGAGTGTGTCAAGTGTTTGTCTAGTGATGGGTCAGCTGTGAGTTATCGGTGAGTCTTGTGATGGGTCTTGTGATAAGGAGATTGACAATTTCAATCTTCTACAGTAAACAAGATGTTCAAAGCAGCAAAATAGTTTATTCCACTACCCAACATGTTCTTTATAACCAGCTATTATGTACTCTGGGCTACAATGAAGTGACTGGCCTTGTACAAAGTAATGAGTTTTCTATCTGAATGGTGATTGCATATGGACCTTAGCATATATCACACAATAGTTTGGAGCATTTGGGAGACTAGAGAAAAGAGGAAGGAGAAGAATGTATTTGTTCCATTGGTGAATAAAAACTAACATCAGCTTTCTCTGTAGGAAATGGAGGCAAAGAAGCAAAAATATTTGCCTTTCTCTATGATTATGGAAGAGACATTTGAATAAGCCTTTATTCCATGTGTGATACTGAGAAGGTCTTCACTTATACTTCAAATAATGTCCTATTCATTTCACTGTTCCTACTTCCTAGTCTGATTTGACTCTATGTGACATAAGAGAATGCTTGGGAGCAATATGATCAAGTATTCAGGCCATCTTCATTGTCCAGCCAGGTATCAATAGCAATAGCACTTAGTCTTATGTACCACTTCATAGTGGTTTACAGCACTCTCTAAACAATTTACAGAGTCAGCATATTACCCCGCAATAATATGGGTCTCCATTTTACCCACTTTGAAAGGATGAAAGGGTGAGTCAACTTTGAGCTAGTCTGAATTCTATTCACTGTATTCGCTCTATTCTCCAGAGTACCAGAGGTCGGACGAGGAACAACGCCTGGAAGCTGACCAAGGAGAGATTCAATCTAGAAGTAAGGAAGAACTTCCTGATGGTCAGAGCAATCAACCAGTGGAACAACCTGCCTGCGGAGGTGGTGAACTCCCCAACTCTGGACACTTTCAAGAGGAGATTGGACTGCTACCTGGCTGGGGGGCTTTAGGATTCCTGCTCAACAGTATTACCTACAAATGAAGGTGGAAGATTACTCAAGTGTATTCAGAAAACCTTCCAGGTCCATCTGATACATGAGTAGAATTTCTAGTGTTTATTCCATTTAATTTAAGAGGCTGTTTGTTTTATACTGGGCTGGCTGCAGTCAGTTCACATAGAAAAACTATCAATATATAATGCAATGAAAACATTTCTCATTCGTCATACATCCTAATTCTGATTAGCACTGAGAAGGAGTGCAGCAGCTGGTTTTCCTGCTTAAGGAAGGTGTAATGGCATGTTAGGAAGACTTTGAGAGTTGGGGCAAAGAGATGCTGTCAAGGGAATGGTCAGATAACAGCATAGCCTGCCAGCTGTACAGTGATCAGGGCAAGAGGCTCAGGAGGGACCCTTCCTAGTATTTTCAGATTGTAGAGGTGATGGAGAGAAAGTTGTACATTCAGTCAATGTAGCATTTCAATAAAGTAGAATCAGCTCAACTAATTGTGATTCCTATCTAGTTTGCTCCATGAGACTGATATCAATCCTGTAAGTCTGAAAGTATAATCCTTGTCTCTCCTTTATGGCCCAAGACACAAGGAAGACTCTTTTCTGAGCCATCCACTATCTTGGCAGCATCTCTCTCATTTCGGAGGCTCCCGGCCATCGCCCGCTTGATGGAGCCTGACACCTCCCCCCAGCGCTTCACCTCCTGCCAGGCAAGAGGGCTCAGGAGGCAGGTTCTGCCGGCCGACTATTCAGGGTCCCAACAGGCAGCTTCAAACGGGCGGTGAGCGAGAGGGGGAGGCAGGGAGGGCTCTGACTCAGATCGAACTTTTGTCCAGATCGAGCTGGACAAAAGTGTAAGTGTCTGAAATCTGCGGTGAGCTCCTGGATTTGGGATTAGCCCTCAAAGCTGCCACTGCCAGCCTCAGATAACCTCAGCGGTGGTGGCTACAGTAAAAGAAGACAAAAGCGAACCGATCATGGGGAATGAATGGGGTGCCCCCAGCTTGATCTTCACCTTTTTCTACG